>NC_043983.1:3244820-3257320 GCF_902150065.1 Myripristis murdjan | reverse complement strand
GGGAGATCATACAAGATCATCCAGAAACATACAAAATGCACTGGCTCCTCCCCCTCATATTCTTTATCAATAATATGGATTCTCAATATATCTTGAGAGTAAATCCTATTTATTACAATTTAGTATGCAAAACTGATCCTAGATCAGTACTCAGCTTTGTGTAAAGTCTTGTATTCTCCTTCTGATGAGGGCTGATCCGAGTTTTAGAAAGTAAGGCATAAGAAAAAATGTAATCGAATCACTTTTTAGAAAAATAAATGAGTGACGTAACATGATTACATTATGTTTAGAAGAGGATGAATGAGTTTACTGCTGTGAATGTTCTTTTTTGTGCTCCACTATATTACAGTTTTGATATTTCTGACATGACTTTTACGCAGCATAAAAATGAGACCAATCTCATCATAGATATTTTCCTGGGAGATTTAAAAAAGCTCAGTAATTTAATGCAAATAATGACCTATCTGTTGTAACAGCAGTGTAATTACTGGAATTAGTACAGTAATGCCTCACTTTACTCTGTTCCCATGAATAGTCATGGACAGTATAGACGTGATGGGTAGTGCTGTAAGAAATGAGTTGAGTTTAGTCTTCCTCGTCCCCTCTGCTGCTGCCTCCAGGCTGTCCAGGCTCACCCTGACAACAGAGGCAGCCTTGCTCCCCGGTGTAAAGATGCCCTCTGTACATTGTGCATTTTGGCGGCGCCTGTGGCCGTGAGCCATCTCTGCATCGGTTCTGATGCCTTGCCACTCCTTGAGGTCTTCCTATTGAGTGAAGGCATCAGCGATATTTATTCCGATTTAAATGCACTGCTTAGCACTGCTTTTTTGCTTGGCAGACTTTTGAAAGACCTACTTCTTGTTTTTTTTTTTTTTTTTTTTTTCCTGGATGGCTGAAGGCGAAGCTGGTAAAGCCAATCCCTACAGAGCTGCATCTGCCATGTTCGGCTGCACCAACTACAATCCAGCATTACCCACTGATCGCAGTGGAACTCCTTTCCTTGCTTACCTAATATGTAAAGCACATCACTTCCTGTGCACAGCAAAGCTCTCTCACCAGGGGGATCAGGCCTGATAGTAAGTGCTGTTATGGGCAAATCGATAAATTGATAACAGGAGGAAAAACTTACATCACTTTCTAGAGCGAAGGAGATCTCAGAGAAAAGGGCAAGAGGCAGCACACTTGTGTTGTATATTTGCCCTGCATGTGTGAGCTCTTTACTTTTTCTCATATTACCAGGGGATCTCTTTCCATGCTTGGATTGAAAATAAAGCCCTGTTCAGATGGGATTAGTTTTAAGGGGAGAGGTGGAGTAATGTGATAATTACTGGCACATCTCCATTATTTTTAGTCACGTCCAAATTTGCTGTCTCAGTTTTACAGACTGCATGCTCTCATGTCAGTTAAAATTCCAGCACTTTTACCTGCTGTGAAATGCTCTGTACAAATAACCCTAGGTAATACTGATCCCATCCGAATTCATATCCTGTTAAAATATTATGCCACTTCCTATGGGAAACAACTCTTCCCAGTTTATTCCTTGTTTGGATGCTTTTGATAATGTGGCCTGAGTTCATGGCATAATTATTATCCACCTGTACATAGAAGGCAGAAAATCAAGGCCATCAAAAACTGATCAACTTGTCAGAGGAGTGATGCATGTGGCAGCTTTAGGTGAGATCATTTTCTGCACTAGGCAATATGCTTATTATCTTCATAGTTGGCTGCTATGGGACTATAGCTGAATAGCCTAGATGCATAGATGGAGTTCATACACCCATCTCTGTTCTTACTGAGACTTATGTAACATTAGTTCCGTCCAAACTGACCATTTTTGTGTTTTGAATGTACAACATTGATTATTACCACAGAGCAAATTCAGGGGGCCTCTGATATATCCTGCCTGAACGGACACCTACGTATGGAATTAAGTTTCACAAACATTTTGTCTGGCGTATCTAAATGAGATAATAGACCCTGATCTTGCCAGCTGTTTAGATGGGTGGCTATGCTGACAGCTTCAGGTAGCCACTCCCATCTCTGTAATATTGGCAAGAAATTGAACAGATTCCTGGTTGGTCTGAATAGGGCTATAGTTTCTCAGGAACATGCTAGAAATGTTAGTGTATCCTGTAAGCTTCCCTGCATCCCTAGATGCTGCCATCCCAGCACACCACCACAAAGAGCAGTACAAAGAACATAACTGACTGAGAAGGATTTTAAGGGTGCTCTCAATGTTTTATGGTGTTGTGTCTTTTTTAAAATGATTGCACATCAAATGTCCCAACTGGGACAATAAAATGATTGGATTATTGGATTAAGAACATACTGAGCATGCTGTATACATTGAAAGGTACTGGACTGCTGCCTTCTCTCTACCATGCTTCCATGTTATATGGAGTCTTTGTTATCTTTATCTGGCTTCTAACCCAACCAAGAGGCAAGCGAACAGAGGCTGTTGATATCTCCATGCATTATTCCTGCCAAGTCAGTGGTGGGAAACTGGTTTGAAGAACTGTTAGTAGCAGTACTCTCCCTTTCCACTGTGAGGAATGTAGATTAGTCAAATATGAGAAACCTCCCAAGCTTTCATCGTGCACTCTAATTAATGCCACTCAAAACCCATCTCATTCCATTTGTTGGTAGATCCTATTGTAGTGTTGCATACCAACACTCTGTATCCCGTTGCTTCAGTGCAATCAGATCAGTGTGCATAAAAACTCTTTGGAGCTCCCGCCAGGCTACATTTCAGAGGGACTGGAGCCCCTGTTGATCAAAGTGTTCAGATGTGTCCAGGCCCTTTCCCCCAGTGTATCATGGTACTGCTCGTTGAAGCCAAAAGAGCCGAACAACAACAAACATCTCTGCTGCTACTGCCTGGCACTCTCCGATTAGCTGCTGGGGAGATATTTTTAGAGCATCCCGGCCCCTTTGAAGAGGGAGGAGAGCGGAGCCCTACCACCACCACCACCACCACCCTCACAACCCCTCCCAACCGTAGTCCAATGCGCTTTGTTCATTTTCGCTTGTCCTTGCTGTACTGTCAGCTGTAGTTGACTTTTTAATGGTCTCGCTCACTATCTTTATTTTGGACTCTCTTTCCTCTCTATTCTTCCCTCCTTTGTGCTCTCCCTCTTGTACAGTGCATGCACAGGCTGCAGAACTGAGAGCCAACCATACAACGATACGTGTATTTTGAAGCATTTAAGTACATGCAAAAATGGATCTGTAAGCGCCACTCAATTTGTTTTTTTAGTATTCCCATGTTCACTGCGTGGCATTAAGCTGTTGGGAATAAATGAAGCTAAATGTGACAAGACGCCTGAATTTGTTATAATGCCCCAGAACTGGTGATTGACATTTTTCAGCTGATTGACTCACATAAATGGCAACTTTCCTTTCCTGAGGTGGATAAAATCCATTAAGTGCTGAATAAATTGATTCAAACATCCAGGCTACACACAGTAATCACAAAAGCGTACATAAGCATAGCTAGGACATTTATTCATTCAGGGATGTCTTTGTTAAGATAAGGCCTGTATTTCTCAGTATTAGGGCTAATACATCATCAGTGGGTTGATAAATTACTCAGAAAACATTCAGAAATCATATTCTGAGTGACCTGTTCATCTTGTATCAATTATGGGTACAATGTAAAGAAAATATGAGAAATATTGATTTGAACCTGCATTAAAGAATCCATATCCCATGCTATTAGATGTTCATTCATTTAATACAGCCATATGCTGTGATGCAGTGATGCTGAAAAAGCTTAGCCCAAGGGTCTTGTGTGGAAACGGACAAAAGGGTCAGGGTACAGTTGTTTTCTTTTTCTTTTCTTTTCTTTTTTTTCTTCTAGAAGGTGAAGTGGCAGTCCAGTCTCTTTGTATTTTTGAGACTGTAAAAAATATTTGTGAGGCAGATGGAGTAGGGGAGGCACAGGAATGAAGGTTCTGGCAGGATTCAGTTCCAGCAAGGAAGAACAAATTCAGCAACTCTGGACGGCTGGTGGATGAAAACTTCTTTATTGGTACACAAAGATCTGTATTTATTTATTTATTTATCTTTAAGAACACCCAACTGCCTCTAAGAGCAGCTGAATTTATTCTTCACTTCTAGCTTTTTCTTGTTTATTCACCTTGTTCATTCACCCTCTAAGTATTCCTCACTTGAGCTGACACTCTGCAATTTTGAATATGCCACCTTTACATTAACAAATTAGCAACGTGGCAAAGTTGAGAAAAAAAATTTAGAGTAAATTTAAACTTTTGTATGTGTAGAGCGTTTGAGTTTTTAGATGATATGAGTCCACATGGTGGTGAAAAGCTCCTCATTAGCTGTTACGTGCTCCCCTGGGCTGCCAATCCACAACACTGTATTTGTGGCTTTCCATTCACTTCACACACAACAAAACAGCTCCCAAAACAACAAAGCTAAAATTATGCCAATTAAAAAGAAGGAGAAGAAAAAAAAAAAGTCCCAACACCCTTTTTTTTTCATTTAAGTGCAATTATTTTAGAAAGTACTATGTAGTACCTATATTCACCTGTAGACATCTGCTGGATCTCCTTTACAATTCAAACGCAAAAAAAACAGTGAGATGTTTAAAGGAATAATCCAATGTTTTGGGCAAAATACCGTTTGTCTGACTTACCCAGATCTTCAGTTCCTACATCTGCAAGATGTTCAATATCATTTTCACTTTTATATGTAATGCATAGATCTTTTTAAAAAATGAAATCCATTTCAGGAGAAGTTAGATCATCTTTCACAGTGATCCATGCACCGCTTTTTTTTTTTTTTTTTTTAAACAAAGATGTATACCGTATTTCACCAATTAATCGCCGGGCCGCAAATAGCCACCTGGTTCTTTTAAACGCCTGGGGTCTGCACCCATTTTGCATATTAAACGCCCACCTGAATAACCGCCGGAGCGATTATTTGCATTATATTGAGGTAAACCCAAAATAAGGCTATTCACCTTATTTTTGCAGAAGTAAACAGTTAGCCGCACAATAACTGTGCTGCACTTCCGTTTTCTGTCAAAATAAGAGAGCTAGCTAACGTTAGAAAAAAGGGTGTACCGTAATCTGAAATCGACCGACTAACTCTTATTTTGACAGAATAAGGAAGTGTCAGAGGGAACGACTCGCAGCGCGAGCTGTTTGCACTATATTTTTATGTACAGATATGGTTACCTTATGCCTTACAGTACTTTTGTACTAAAAAATATGTTGGACAGTAACTGTCATCACAATAATGGCCTGGTGCAGGTCTGTGCAAAAATAAATAAAGGCCTGCAGCGAATAGCTGCCTGGTTCTTTTAAACGCCCGGGGGTCCAAGTTGATTTTGCATATTAAACGCCCGGGCTATTAATTGGTGAAATACAGTATTTCAAATCCACATGATCCACTGTGTACATAAGACAGCTTCAGAGTTGCCGTACGGTTTATTTTTTCACTTTGACGGAGCCAGGCTGATGACTCCCATAGACTTCAAGTGATTAAGCTAAAGCTGAGAGGAAATGCTACCCATAGGAACTGAACCGGTGGACTTACAGAGGTGAAAATGATATCAACATCTTGTTTCAGTCTAGGTAAGTCAGAAAGAGAAGAAATGAAAATTCAGTACTGTGGATTAACAAAACAAATAGCGTGGCGCAACTAATGATGATATTTCACCACAACATTGACTCGCTTCATGCCCAGGGAACTATACAACCAGACAATATACCAAAAGTTCAATTTGGCTTTAAATTGTAGTGAGGGAGGAATTTAAAACTGTCACATGATCAATGCAGGCAATCATTGTCTCTAACTTTTTAATGGGTGAAACACAAAGTTAACCTCTTTAAATCAATGACTTAAAGATTCAGGTTAATTCCAGCCAACTTTTGGTGATGTGCTTGATACCAAGGGATTAAAACTGGTTATATTTTTGGCGATAACCTAGAACAGAATACAGTTTACATTTAGTATGTAACAGCACAGTAAAATGTAATGCCTAGATCACCAACATTACAGGCAACCAATAGTAAAAGTAGCTTCTAAAAAGTTTCTAGGGAACACTTTGAGGGGGCCCTGGTCTAATGGTTGAATATCATCGCCATATGGCAAAGAAATAACATTGTGATGTATAGGCGTTAGCTGGCAAAATCAGTTTAAACCAACCAGTCATACTCATTATGCAGAAATACAATTAACTAAAGACGTTCATGCTTAAATGAGCACAGCTTAGGCATCCCATATTTCACCCACTCTCCATTATCTCCTGTTAAAAATGGTTCTTGCTGATTGAGATGGCAGGGTTCCTCTTTGAGAATGGGGAAAGAAATTGAGTTTTGCATAACTTGAAATTGTTTGATAGATTTGCTGCCATCCCTCTTTTTGGTACTTGATAAAGCCAACAGTCTTTTCAAACATTTTTATTCAAATTAAAGTGTGATCCGTTGTTAGATATTACATGACCTCTTGAGACCATGGGAGACTGAAATCACTTTCCATCTCAAGCATGTTATGACTCTGTAAATCTTAATAATGATCTTATACATAATACATTCCATACATGTGCAGACACAAAATTAACAAAGCATGATAATATCAAAGGGAGGCAGTGTTGCCTTCTGTGTCAATGTGGAGTGTCCTCTGTGCCATCTATTTTTCAGCCATTATGCACTGGCTTTTCTTAATCATC
Organism: Myripristis murdjan; assembly: GCF_902150065.1. Classification (NCBI taxonomy): domain Eukaryota; kingdom Metazoa; phylum Chordata; class Actinopteri; order Holocentriformes; family Holocentridae; genus Myripristis; species Myripristis murdjan. Next base: position 3,250,626 of record NC_043983.1, on the reverse strand, counting down.
AGCAGATGAGGAAACTGTTGCCTCAGAATGGAAGAAAAGTCAGTCCGTGGAAAGGAGAGAAGGCAACCATTTACAACATCAAGCATTTTTGCCTCCTTAGGGGACAGTTACATGGAGCAGTTTTGCTAGAATGAGCCATTGTTTCATCATAGACAAAAACCTTTCTAACCGGCAGTTACGCCACTCACAAACCTTAACCACTTATCCTTAAGTCACCTCATAAAAGAGTTCATCACAGAATGTTTTTCAGACTGCTTGCTACAGTGTACCCAGGGCAAAGTGTAGGGTAACCCAGCATCCAGGTCACCTTCAAGTATGTTTGGAGTGTTCTCTTTTAGTTTAGTTCATTTGGGGCTAGTGAGAACAATGCCATTTGAACTCAGGTGGCACCAAATAACCACACTGGAAAATTAATCTGTCCTCTTCTAGGAGAGCTGTGGTGTCGTTTAAGAGTGAGAACATAACCTGACCCAACCCCAGGAAAACAACACTGAAAAGGTTTTATGGCTATAAGAAGACAGATGTTGACATCTGAAAGCCAACAACTCTTCGTGCTTGGACAACCTACAGTAGCATAATAAAAAGTATCAAGGTCAAACTCCTGTCTGGATTAATGAGTAAACTCAGTAATTTCTTACCTTGTATGAATACCACAAAAGGCCCTGACAAGACCATCATGCTTACCTGAAGCTAAAGGAACTGGAATCAAATGTGTTTTGCCACAAACATCTCTAAATCCTTGGTTTGTATTTGACCAGTGCGAACCAGGAATATATCAAATACAAAAATGCAAAACTTGACCTCACGGGATTATGTGAAACAAACATGACTTTCTTAACAACACATTAGGTGATGGAGGCACAAAATGGGTTAAAATTACATTCAGTACCACAAAAACAATACCAATGCCCAAAGTCAATTAGCCACCACCAACAAACATTAGCAAGCTAATGGAGTTAAGTTTAGGTACCAAAACTACTTGGCTACGGTTAGGGAAAGGTCATGGTTAACGTTACCATAGGAAACGAACACGCTAACATTAGTAACCTCACATTGCTAATGGGCTGTCTGAATGAAAGTCGAGTTGATTGAGCCACCTGCCATGCCACCAGCCTCTTTACATGGGCTTTTACCGTCTGTATATTATTGGTAATTTGTGTGTCCAACACAGCGACGGATCCTAATTGACTTTGCTTTGACATTGTTTCCGTGGTACCAGCGCATAGTTTTAACCCATTTTATGCCACCACCGCATAATGCATTGTTAAGAAAGTCATGCTCATTTCACTAATTTCTGTGAGACTAGGCTGAAAATGCAACAAAGCAAATGCTTCCACAATGTTTTGAAGAGTAAGACATTGAATTCATTTGATGTCGGATGTCCTTTCGAACGTTCCTTGAGCAACAAAACCCCTACGAGCTCACTCATTGTAAGCTTCTTTGCACAAGCATGACAGCAAAAGCCAAAAAAGCAAAAAGCCAATGTAAATGCAAGCTGAGCGACATGGAGTTTTCTCTAGATAACATTGTGTGTTGACATGTAGCTCTGAGAGGAGCTTAAAAAAGGAGAGAGGTGTTAAAAACAGGACCTGTCTGTCATCCCTCTGCCTTAATTGACAGATCAACTCCGAGCGCGCCCACACAATCAGCAGCTGGTCCCGGTGATGCCATTCAAATTAGCTGGGTATTAAAGAATCCCTCAGCTGAAACTACATAAATTATACATAATGAAATCCAATTAACATTTTTACTCTGACAATTAAATACATTAAAGAGCCAGGCCTGTGGAAAGAAAGGGGAGAAGAGACGAGGTGGGCGGATAGGTGGCATTGTTTAAGACAGCAAGCTACCTTTAACGTTCACCAACACCCTCAGCGAGTGTCTGCTCAAATGTTTACAGACCAATTAGTGCTGGCGGACAGCCTCTCAATCAAACTAAATGCCAGACTTTGCATGGAATATTAAGTAGAATATAATGGAGTGAATGGTGAATGAATGTTATCTTTAGAGCCCCTTGGGAAATAGGACCACACAGACTTAGCATACATATAACAAAAGTGCCATTGTGATGTTGCCCACATTTACCTTGGTGCTAAATTTCAGGAATTGAGCTCATTTTATACAATGAAGCAGATCACTCTTTAAGTTATGATTTTGCAGGGCAAAATTTTGCTCTCCAAAATGAAGGCATGTTGCACAGATCAATTTAAAGGGCCATACGAGTGATGCTGCATGTTTAGCCTGATATCTACAAAATGTATGAACTTCATATTTCTGATTATCTTTTCCCAAAAGAAGCAGTGGTCATTTAGAACTCCGATATCATTTTTCTTAACTTTTTATCCAGCCACTAGTTTCCATTCATTCCACTATGATATCAAAATGAACTTTCAGAAACCTCAAACTTTCTTCACAGCAGTATTTCATCACTGTAATAAAGTTGTCCACATTAGTTTTCCTAAAAGCAGCAGCACTATTGTGTTTTGATGGCTTGAAATCGGGCAGAGTGAAATGATCCCTCTGATGGAAAATAATCCCAGAGGGAACATCAAGCCAACAATCAGTTCTGTGGTTTATGAATGTTAACAATTTTGTTAGCTGCAGGAAAGGAAATATTATGAGGTGGCTGTTTCAACCAAAAATTCATTTTTGCCAGTCAAGGGATTCTCCAAAGTTCAAAGATATTGTTGAAATTGTTGCACAAATGGGAAGCTACTACTGGACCTAACTTATTAGTGCAGTATGGACTTTTTGAGAGATTATGGTAGCCAAGTTATCAAGGTGGAAGCACACAAAAGGTTGTCAGTTCAAATCCCTGACCGCCTGATTGAAATGCTGTGGAAAAACTGAATGAAAAGCACTTTCCCCTTCTTTAATTTCCACTGTCTAGGAGGTCTTAAGCAAGGCACCAAGTTGTTTTAATGGAGCTCTCAGGCATGAATACATGCAACTGCATGAACATGAAGCAATTTGCTGCTGAGAGTGATCTGTGAACTCTGGATGAGTAAAAGATTCAAAAATGTATGCAAATGCTGCTGGCCTGGCCTTGAGCATAATTTGGCCTGTATGGCAAGGCCATGTTTTTTCCTGTCTCAGTCAATATTGGCGAGGTACCGTTGTTGTTGCTGTCCCTCTTCGCCTATCTGATCTCACCAACGCTGCTGTCAATCTTGCCTTCCGTGAACAACAGCCATCTTCTCCGATTTATGTTGACAGATAAAGCAAGAAGGATGAGATGTAGAAATGAGAAAAGAGAGAGATATGTTGCACTGTATATACAAAGACAATAAGGTGAAAAGCAGGGGCTATAAAGGAGATAGGCAGCAAGGGCAGAGGTGCAGTGGCACAGGAAATGATTTCTTATTCAGTCTTTTTCTAAGAAGAAGCCAACAGTGTGGTCCTGCCTGGCAGCGTCCTCCAGCTATCTGCCTCCATCAGGTCAGCTACATCTTTCTGATTACATCTGCTAAAAGCTACCAGTTTATTTAGTGTCTACATCAGCAGAGCAGCGATGGTCCCAGATATGGATGCTACAGAAGTCTGTGTCGCTTATCTTGGCTCTCCAGTGGGGAAAGGAAGGAAGGAAGGAGTCAGGTAATGGAGGGTACTGAGGCGCTTTCGGCACTTGTGGTAAAGGAATTAACGTTCGTTGAGCGGACTTGCAACAAAAGTCCATAATTTAAGAGAAAATATGTTTCGTTTGTGAGATGATTGGATAAGAGGGGAGAAATCGATTAATTAACACATGAAATCAGATGAACCTGCATGATTACTGCTCTTTCTCTCCACATCTGGGGTTATTCAATTACAAGCAGAGACACCTTTAATGCTGCCTACCGGCTGTCTCTCATTCACCACCTGAATAGGTGTCTAATGAAATCACTACTCATGCCATTGCGAGGTAAGAAAAAAAAGCAATTAAACAAGTTTTATTTTTAGTCTTGTCAGTGGGGATTGTGTGTGTGTGGGTGGGTGTGCATGGGTGGGGGGCAGCGGGGTGAGGTGGGGAAAAAGACATGAACGAAAAGGAGGGAAATATTTAGCACAGTCAGTGATGGGACGTCTTTACTTTGACCTAATCAGCCCCATCTTTAAACTAAGAGATTGATGTCGGTAACAATTTTATGCTGATGTCTTCAGCTGAATCGATTAAAGGGTGGGAGTGTGTGGAAACGGTGTGTGAATGGGCAGTTGGGGTGAGATGGGGAGGTAAGGAGTACAACAATATGTGCACAATATGTGCATCCATTAAACTGCATCCTAAGAGCGGAGTGGCTTGTCCGTAAAATATTTGTATCCATCAAATTACATTTCTTCAAGTTCATGAATAGCATTTTCCTCTGTGTGTGCACTTGTATTTGCATGCAAATGCATATGAAAGGCTGTCTGTCAATTTCACTATCTGAATCGTACAGCAGCTGTTATGGCCACAATGGTGTAAAATCTCACAGTTAACTACCTGTGGTGAATTTGCTTTTGACTTCCTGTGTAGGTAAATTGTTAGAGCATGGTACTAACATTATTATGGATGATTCTATTTCCCAGCAGGGCCTCACATGCTAAAAATGTATGAACTCCTGGTGCTGCAAACTTGGGATAAAAGCATACACCAAATGCAACATGTTACGGTAAGGCCATTCTTTCCACAGTCTATGGCAGTGCAGTTCAAGAAAAATGACATGAAGTTGTAGGTATATCAGCTCTATGGGCAAGACACTGCTTATGCATAATTCACTTTGTAGATGAGTGTCAGTTAAGTAATAAGCAGCAATATTTTCATGTAACTAAAAATCCATTTTGCTATTCTACTAACAATTCAGAAAACACAATAGGGATTCATCCCATACTCAATTCATTAGTATTTGCATTTACATTTGGTGTTCAAGGTACTCTCAGAGTGATGCATTTTATGTTTCTGGTAGCGGCAGCAACAGCAGTGTGTTTTGAATAAATAGAAGAAGTTGCCATGGCTGTGCCAGACTCTTATTTACCATGTCTCAGTGTGACTTCACAACATGGATCCAGCAGATACTGACCAGCTCTGCAAGGCTCCCATTTCTGAGAGGGCTACAATTGGCCAAAATGACCAGCAGCTCAAGGGATTTACAGAGTCCTCTCCGGAAATCACCAACCAACATGAACACATCCTGAACACTGTTGAGCGACTCCACAACCTCACTATCATTCGCAACCTGTGGTGCCTCCCTCTCTTCCTCCCTCTCAGTTCATGAACCTCCACCTGAACGCTACTCTGGTGATCCTGCTACATGTTGCTCGTTTCATTTACTTTGACATGCAGCCTTTCAGTTTTCGTCTCTCTGCTCGTGGGGACAGCTAGGGAGAGGGACATGGTGGAGCGGGAGAAGCAGCCTGCACCAGGGTTGATTACAGTCCTGCTTCTAGCCCACTGATTTTCACACTGGTGGGTCCAAGGTGGGTGATGGCAAGGCCACATTAATGTTGTTGTTGTTGTTGTTGTTTTTTCTCAATAACAATAAAATAAGTTAAATAATCGGATGCTTCACAACTGTTTTGATTTGATTGACTCGGCTTTTGAGGTTTTGTCAAGTACTGAAATTATACAATATTTGGCGGATGCTCATCTCTGTGGACAGTTCAGTGCACAGTAAAACTGTGGGAAAAACAATGGAAACTACAAAAAGATTAAAACTAATAAATTGTATTTGTCACCTCCTACTGTTCATGGTTGGTTCTTCATGCAGTGGGAAAGGAAACAGTCTTTAACTTCACAGGTTCTAGCAAGTCCAAGGTTATGGAAAGTTCCAGGTTACCCTTGGTAGTCAAA